>NW_024882073.1:105000-125000 GCF_019059575.1 Amphibalanus amphitrite
AATCACTGCCAGAGGTGGAGATCTCGGGCGGGGGGGTGTCGGGGGGGGGGGGGGTCAGGGCCCCCCTGAAAACGAATTACTGCTATGTAAGTCAATGGTACTGCATTCCGCCCACCTCCATCTGCCCGGCCTGGACCCCCCCCCCCCCCCTTTGACAGATCTCCACCCCTGATCACTGCTAGGAAGTTTGAAGTACCAAGGTAGAGAAAATTGTTTGGGAGCATGTAGGTACTAAAGCAGAATAAATCAAGCACCATATCCAGTGTACCAAGCACTAAATGGCACTAGCATGCTGTTCCAAGTGGCTATAGGGAGCGACTGGCTGGGATGGCTATGTTGGTTGCCCTGGAATTGAACCCTGATTGTTGAATCTAAGAAATAAGGAAATTAGCCCTAAACTAGAATGCTTCCCTTTTGAAGCATAGGACGTTCCTCTCAACACTTATGTAGGTACTTTATGAATCTGCCACAATGGCGCGAAATCAGGGACAAAAAGTGGATTTTTCATTGTCATTAGACCTACCATTCAAGATAAATATGTATTTTGATGTGTAAACTAAAAAATTCATCTATAAAACATGCATATTCATGTCATTTTCTGCTAGATGCGCAAAAAATCCGTTTAGACCTGACGTCCTAAACGGATATTTCCCATTAATTCATCGGATATTTCCGTTCCGCGTAATCGTCATTTTTGCGCGCCCAAACCAGTTTACATGAGTCGAAACTTGCGCACTTTTCGCTAAACGGAAATATCCGTTCTAAACGTCATTTTCGCTGACTCATGTAAACGGGGTAATTGTCTCTCCCTTAGAATCACAGCAGTTCAGTGGGCCGGTCGCGGCCCTTTCCCACGTTCATTAACCCCCCCCCCCCTCCCGACCCCTCAATGAGGCGCCCTCCTCCGGTCCGGTCGACACCTGCCCGACTTGAGCCACCTGCTGCTCTCGTACGATGTCTTCTGCTGACCGGACCCGGCGCATGGCGCTGCTTCGGAAGATTCACGGCATGGTAGGTGTTTGGGAAATGACGCCGTACATTCCCAACGGCGTCCTCTGTTTCGTCACTCATCTGAAGCGTCTCGTCGCGTTCTTTCGTTTGCCGCCTCGTGCGTTTCGCTGCGCCTATTGGTTCTCGAGTTATCGGCTGGGGGCGTTTAACGCCCCCCCCCCCCCCCAGCAAACGGTGGGTGGCAAAATACCCCAGCAACTGCCGGGTTAACTTGTGTGCTGTACGCTGTCATTTATGTAGAATATCCGGCCGCGGGTGGACAGGGTTGCGGCCATTACGGTGTACCCTACTCTTTGTTTTCTGTCTTGTCATGTCCTGTCCAGCCCCGTCCCGTCCCGTCCTGTCCTGCCCTGTCTACTGTCGAGCGCCGACGCGTTACAGACGCGCGCCACTGCAGAATCACCTGTTGCCAATCTCGGTGCGTGGAGCAGCTGGCCAGGTGGCCTGGCCCGTGGCAGCTGCGCGGTGGCCGCCGCACAGTGGCCCTTTTTCAGAATTAGCACGCATAAATTCAAAATATTGTTTTTCTTCTTTTGAGTAAAAAGCAGTCTAATCGTGTGCAAAACATTCCAAACTATCCGATGGTGCCATTTTTACCTCCTAAAAAATAATTATCTTTGGTAAAACTGACCGCAAAATCGAAGTTTGTCGAGAGGCGCGCGGACACCACCGGCGGACCCTAAAAAGTAGGGTGAGATGAACATCAATTTGTAAGGCTTTCGGTGAGAAAATATTAAAAATTAATGGCATGGCTGTGAAGCTGAGTTTACGTAGAAGCCCTAGAAACCACAATTTTCATTGTATCAACTTAAATAGACCACTTTTGCCGAATATTGTGGACACAATAACAGGACAATTATCAACTGGAGATGGCGGCATACATATGAAGCTTTATGTTAAGTAGCACACTCTGGAACATGTCGTATTATACATCGTTCGAATCGCCGATCTCTTCTGACCATGTCCACCAAAAGGCATCGCGCCATTTTGCGCCATTTTGCTTCTACGGTGAATAACGTGAGCCAGCTCAGTCCGCGAGCGGCTGTGGCTCCTATTCGATACGACTAAGCTCATTGACCTGGCTCGAAGCTGGTGTCACCTGGTGGGCGCCTAAATGTGGCTTGACTTGCCATAAGATGTGCTTATTGAAACGTCATGTAGGCATAACGCTGTGCTCAAGAAAAACTGTCCGATTTCTTGTCGCGTTTGATGTCCAAGCCGCACAAGTCCCGTGGTCGGCTTAAGATCTAACGTCAAAAGCGCCTATGTGTTTGTATTGTTCGCGTCGCGCTGACCTTAGTTGCTGCCCGGCCGGGGCCGACTAACGGTGGCTGGCAACAGCTGCAGATGCGGTCACGTGACGCCCTGGGGCGTCCTGGCGGTCAGTGCAGCGCGGTCGGCTGGCGGGCTCGCCACACTTGCGTTCGGAGCGGCCTGGGCCGGCGGGCGAGCCGTGCGAACGTGCGCCAAATCTTGGGCCGAGCGGCCTGTCGCTGTTAGGCCGAATCTCCTTGGGCAGTTCGTTTCTTTTCTTGTCTTTGCATTGGCAGGGAATACGTCCTTGATCACGTGGTGATGTCTTGCACCACTTCCAGGTAATGTGGGAATTAATGCGTGCTAATTCTGAAAAAGGGCCACTGTGCGCCGGTTTGGCGCCCCGCTGGTCCTTCGCCCCACCTGCCGGCCGCTGGGGGAGGGGCAGGAGGCATTTAGTTGTCCCTCTGAACTTCTCCGTCGATATCGTCGCAATATGCGAAGAGATAGAGGAGCGAAACTTTGCACGTACATTTCTGAATAGCTAGTCAAGGTTGTGCCCAAATTTGGTGTCGATCCCAGTTGCAATGACAACACACAGTGATGTCAGTGATGTCAGAAGTCCATTTATAGTTTGGCATTCTTGTAGTTTCCTCACGATATATCCGATGTATGGGACCGAATGCATATAACTATGTGTAGGATCGATCATTGGTCAGGAACTAGCTGAAGGTGCTTTAAAGGGACCCTCCCACCTTAACATTAGATTTGAGTTGAGATAGCCAAAATGGGGTCCCTGGCTCACAATTACCGGTTTCGGCACTCACAACATCGAGAAATGCCTTAAATCGGAAATATTAGGCCTGTACACATTCAGCTGTTGCAAGATTACTACAACATAAGGTTGGACAGATCGTGACGTCACGGGGGCTTGGTATATTTATTTAGTATTCGACTAGACAGCCCTAGTTAAAACTATATGGAAACGAAAGCTTTTTCGTCATGTTTCAAACATCTGATTTTATGAAAGTAACAGCCGGAAATTCAAAATAGCATTTAATGCATCAGTTTTGATATTTGACGCAAACAGATCATGTAAATGAGAACAAAACAATTTAGGATAATACTAGCTCAGGTATACTGGGATAAACTATAATTGCCAGATTTCCCCAAGTGGTGCAGTTGCGACATTCATATCCTGTAAAAATAAGCAATGCCTCATTTTATGTGCTTTTATTTGTCTATGTTGCAGAATTTATAAAAAAAAATCACCAATATTATAGCAACATTCAGGATAAGTTCGAGGGGATCCGGAGTATTTATAAGCGCGAGCGTGCACCTAATTTTTATTGTTTACAGCACGGTTCAGATCAGCCTTGTCACTTAGGTAGGTACTTTTCTCATATTATCTCGATTGCTCGAACAGTGCAAACAACAATAAAGTCATTGTGATTAATATGAAATAGCCGTAGAAGGTAACCATTTTATTTTGATAATACGCATTAAATCAAATACATGACACTTAAAAGTCTCGCACAAACGCAGCAGCAAGGCAAGGAAGCAGTGGAGGCAAGTGGAGGCAAGTTTTCTTTTGTGAAGTGGAAAGAAAACAGAAGAAAAAGAAGTCAGTCAATCTTATTTTAAACCCAGCAATATACCCAGCTTCGGGAAACTGTCGGAAGTCGTGGAAGGTGACGCTCAAGATCATTGAAGATAGTGCCGCTAGGCCCTAAGCTTGCGGGTAATTCTAGTACCACAGCGAGGTCCTCTTCGTTCTAGCTGCAATTTGCTACGCATCGGGGAGCCACCCACCGAGGTAGACAAGGACACACCACAAGCGTTTCCAGGATTGACTGGAAGACTTACTGGAGCCGAATACATCATCTTATCTTTGCGCAAAACAACTACGAAGATCGAAATGGCAACCCAGAAAACCCCAAAACCACCTCTTTTAATCCGCGTCGTGCTAGTGATCTGAATTTTCTCGTACGGCTCTCCAGTAAAAGTCTTGTTGGTTTTGCTTTTTCGGACATATCTGGTCCTATATAATGTTCAAATGCATAAGTATCAACCCGAATTATGTATATGCACATTTACCACGAGACTGTGAAATTGCATCGTTGTATGCCAAATACTTTCCGAGATATTCACCAAAAACCTCATTTTCTGCCGTTTGGGGTATTCTGGCCGCAATCTTCCTGGGATCGCCTATGACATCAGTAGAGCCATCTAACGAGAGGAACGCAGAAACACAGAATCATGAATGAATCGAGCGCGTAGTAAACGGTGTATGAAAGGGAGACTCGGCAGAGGCTATCCGGGTGGCCGGCGCGCGGCGCGCCCTTAGGCATCGGCCGACCCTTCGGACCGCGTGGGGTCAGAGGTCGCGCTCGGGAAGTCTCGGCTCTGGGTTTAAGCGCTGTGCAGTCAGAAAGGGAGGATAGGATAGCGCTAGCCCGACTGACTAGTGTCTCGGCTGATTCGTGTGGGGTGGAAGGGGGCACAGAACGGGATGGTGGCTAGTGGTGGATGATGGGATGGTGGTTATGTTAGTGCGTACTGCGTAGAACGTAGCTGAACATGCATTGTTTTTTCATGGCAAACAACATGCAGCATAATGTGCGGGATTATGCCGGAACTCATAAAAAGGATAATGATATTTCGGCCGAGGGAGTGGATCAGTGAGTGCCATGACAAAGCATGACGATGCTGCCAAAATCGGGATGCTTTTTTGCCCCCATTTTTTTACCCCTAACATGCAGCGCTTAATCCGAACTTAGAGGTCCCCGACTGACCTTAGACCTTAAAATCGCACCTGTCCGGTGCGCCACCTTTTCTTCAGGGGCGCTCTTATTTGCTTTAGTTATTGGTAAGAACAGATACAACTTGTATCTGTTCTTACCAATAACTAAAGCAAATCGAATGCATAATAAAAAGGCATACCTCGAACACAGTTTTATTCACACCCGCTCGTGTGCATACTTGTTTTGACCTATACCTTCTCGCATCATAATATCACTTCAGTGCTTAACCCTCAACGGAATTTTGGGTTTTCTGCATATACCCCGGCCGAGAGGGGGGGGGGGTGATTACGACCCCTCTCCGTCTTTTTCCCCTAATTGAGCTAGCGCCTTGCGGATAAAACTGAGCGCGTGCGTCGTATGAGATGCATCAACTGGTACCCGATTTGAATGTCTCGGGTCAACCGATTAACTCTGAGGTAAGCTCAAAGTCGCGGGATCGGTTTTTGGTAAACAACTTCACCACTTAAAGTGGTTACAGAGCCAACATTATGGCACCATCGAGTTTTGCATGCTCAACTTCAAGCGCGTCGAATAGTATACGCTTTGTTTTCGTTGAGGTCAATTTAAGGCATGTTCACATCAGGTCATGGTCAGGGCAGAGCCACTCAGGCCACGAAGCTGGCCCAAGGAGGTCGTATATGTAGCTTTTTCGATTCGGTAGGTCCTCACAAGTCCACTGGTGGCTTCCCGACTCGCTAGCTCAATTTGATCGGGACTTTTTGGTGAAAACTCCTGTGACCTTAGTGACGTCATAAATGAAGTCGTCTAACTTTAAGAATGGAAAAGTGAATGCTAGGGCTTGCAAAAATTGTATAAAATCGCGAATTAATGCGCTTGAGACAGCTTTAGATGGCTCCTGGCGCCAAAATAACAGCTTTCATATTTCCCAACTGATTAATAATCGTGAGGTTGCGTGTCCGACCTGACTTCAGGTCACTCTTAAGAAAAATACGAGATAGCTACATACAAGTTGTGAGACCTCTGTGAGATAGTACTAGATCATATAAGCTTCATTCCCCGTTGAAAAGTCCCCTGGCACGAAGGGTGCTGCGACGTCGCGACATTTTGGGACCTTACAGAGGTTCACTTTTGACGTTATTGGTCAACGGCCTGACCTTAACCTTCGCACTTGTAGGAGGGTGTCGAACAGCCCTCCTACCCTCAGTTTTTCGCAAATAACTCGCGCAAAAAGCGGCTGATTGCGACGACTTTTTTCAGTACCCTCGAGTTAATCAATATTACGCCTACCCTGTAATTTATATGACCCTGACTCAAAAGACCTTTGACTTGTGATTTGTTTTCCGAAACCATGTTTGGCCGGAATCGCGTTTTGGCGTATTTCGCGTAGAGCGCGTTTTATTGTCTTTTTGTGGCTTTAAGCGATCAAACATGTGAAAGGATGTTGATCCCATGGATTCTAGTGGGTATCAAGGTCACGTGAAGGTCAGTCAGGTCACTGATCTTTGATGACCTTTGTTCACTCTTTCGAGTTCTACATGTTTCTAGGGTAGATTTTGGAGTTGATTTCGCATTTAGAAACCGTTTGAACATTTAAGAAGTAGTTTTGGTTCCCTCGTAACATGTGACCTGATGCACGAAAATATCATCTGTGATCAAAACTAACTTGAAATTCGTGATCAGCACCCCGCAAAACCCTGTAACAGCTTCACTTTACGAAGCTCTAACAGGTCCCGATTCCCCGACTTTTGAGTTATATTGACCTGTCAACCAATGACCTAGGACCTTGAAATTGGGTATCATCGGCCTCCTCTCGTCACGGGCAACACGCTCTTTTTCCGCGAAGCGTTAGCTCGATCAAGGGCTGAATGGCAAAGGGGTCCAATGGACCCTCCTCCCCCCCCCCCCCCTTACGATAGACGCTGGCAAAACACCAATATGGGCGAGGGTGAAAATACAGCTGCTGTCATAAAAATTCAGCTTGAATCAAAGGTCAGGCTTGCCAAATTTCAGCTTTCGCAGCTATCAACAAAAATAAACATGTGGAGGCGGCACCCGCCTCCCCGCCCCCCCCCCCCCTCTTCTCGGCCACTGCCAGCGAGGTTTTAAGCGTATCATACACGTTACAAGGCATCCTTTATCAAGATGACACACCCCAGCAGCCATATGCACTGAACAAAAACTTATTACCCACGCTAGTCTATCGGCACCATAGCACATGGTCGAGACTGTCGTCAGCCACGGACGCGCACTCGACCAACCCTCTGAGCCCGTTGAGTGCGGGTGATCTTGACATGTCAAGCCTGATCGGCGGCCGGCCGCTGTCGTGCGTCGTTACACGCGGAGGGGCGGGAGACACAAAGCTCTGCGTTATAGTTGACCTCTGACCTTTCCCTGCGCCCTGGTCACTGACCCCGCTCCATGTCGCTGGGCGGTGGCATGGCGGTGGAAACCGGTTCTAGCCTCTACACATGCCACCATTCTAACCCTCCCCTCCCCACGCTACTACGCGGCGTGGAGTACGCTCGTGCGTAACTGGGCGGAGCAACGGGTCACGCGATACAGGGGCGGAACTGGTTGCCCTCCCGCTCGCCGAGCGACCTACGACTAATACCCTGGAGAACCGTACGTGCTGGGTAGGGTGGGCGTTTTCACGCCCCTGTGTAGGCTTCTAGGTCACGTGGTGAGCGGCATTCGTCATAGCGTAAAAAATCATGAACAAAATGCATCCGTCTTTTTTGTTTGTCAAGTCAAAGGTCAGGTCACCAGAAATCGTCGAAGTTCGCCTATTTGAACAATTTCGACAAACTGGCGCATGACTCGGGCATGTTTAGATCTATACAGCGACGCAAAAAGGTGCATCCAATAGCTCCTTTAACGCTCTTTTTGGAAAAGCTCTCTGATTTGACCTAAGCATTCACACTCAGGGCAAACATAAACCCGCGCCCGGGTGGGTCTCTCGAGACAGCTTATCCACGATAGAGGGGGGGGGGGGGGGGTGCCTTTTTGGCCACACCAGGTTATGTCCAAAAGTAAGCAAGCTAGTAAGACGCGGTAAAAAGCAATAGAAGCTGGCTATAAAATCTTTCAGAATTGTTATGGTCATTTTTATCAGGTCATCGCTGAGGTCACTGAAGGTCACGAAATGTAAAATACCTACCTATTCATGCATTTTTGTTCCCGATTTTGACAATTTTTCACAAATCGGATAATGCAAGCTGACTCATATGCCGAATCGCGATTTCGGCGAAACACGGTCTTGAGAAATAGTAATAGTTCACAGGACAAGATAATTTGATATCGAAAGATCATTTTGGAAATTTGGCTTAAGGTCAAGATGATGGCCTAACTAGAAAAGATAAGGTCATGCTGCAAGTCGATCCGTGTTGTCGAGCTGAGTAGGTATACCTAAATCTAATGGGTTCTCAATTCTCATAGCACTAGCATGTTTGCATGGGTCACGGTTGCAATTTGCCGATTGAGTGTGTCATGTTATCTTTCATTCGATGTTTCATTCGAGTGTTCAGTTGACTTTTGTCCAAAGGAGTCTTAGACAGGTTAATTGGCGTGACCGAGTGACCTGACCTTAAGCGACTCGGGTTATTGTGATTGGCTTGATGTCATTGTGTTATTAAATGTCAAATTTAGCTGATCAAAAAAAAATAATAAAACCAAAAAATGCCATAAACAAAAACCGATAAATCGAGCCCAAAAGCGAAAAGAAAAAACTCAAAAGTCTTCAATGGAGCCGGAAATTTTGTGATTGGTCGCTGACGGACTTGCTGACGAAACGTCGTTCCAAGGCCGTATAAGTTCGTCGTCCGTCGATCGTTTGCGAGAGGTGTCCCCTCCACTTCCGGTTGCTAGGGACTCTTGGTTGCTATGGCTTACGTCACCAGGGCTTGAACTCCTTTGCCAGATAAGATTTGGTGGGGGCTGAGCTGTTGTGCTGTTGTCAGCCGAAATAGGCTCCACCCACCGTTTCTGGCCGACGGATTTGTACACATTCGGCTGATGAGAAATGTCAGCAGTGGCTGACTGTCTACAAATGTGGCTTTGTAAACAAATATATTGTCTCATATTCATGTTCTTTATTAATACAATGTTTTGATAGCTAGGTATATTATGAGCATATTTACATATGAGATGCAATTGAAATATTTACTTTTCTTACATTGATAAATAATTGTGAAAAGAAAATTACGTGAAAAGCGTCAATACAGTGTCGAATTTTCATTTATCTGCAGTACTCAGTAAAAATGTGGCACGTGATTTGTTTACATGCGCCACTACCAGTGTCTAAATGCGTCATTTATGGCTTCTGATGACGGCTCGGCATCTCTGCACTTGCTTTCTCCTAGCAGCACAGCTCGTCAGCCCATGCTGCCGTCAGCAGAGAGGTGACGTCATGTCGCAAGTGCAACATGACGTCATCAATTTTTCAGCCAATAGAGTGAGCGTTTCTCGGCTGACAACAGCGCAGCAGCTGAATGTGTACAGGCCTATTGAATTTCAAAATTGCAGCATTTTGATTCAGAGGGGCTAATGCTTAGGAATACCCCTCTGAATGTGTGACGTCAGCGCAGATATCTAACGATTTTTAAATGTTTGACTAAAACGTTTTGTAGCACGCGGTGGTATATGCTATTTGCGTGCAACATCTGCCGCAAACGCCGCACTTCTAAAATAAAGTCGCTAGAAACAGCGGAGATCCCAAAAAAGTAAACAAAAGTAAAAGTCTAATATCTTGAAAACCGGTGAATATTTTTCGGTGAAATTTGGTAGATATTCGTTTTCGCTCTTTCTGAACCGAGCGACATCACTTTCAAGCCAATTCATAAACTTTTTTGAAGGTGGGAGGGTCCCTTTAAAGGGACCCTCCCACCTTCAAAAAAGTTAATGAATTGGCATAAAAGTGATGTAGCGTGAATCACAAAGAGCGAAAATGAACATCTACCAAATTTTACCGGAAAATATTCACCCGTTTTCGAGATATAAGACTTTTATTTTTGTTTACTTTTTGGGAAATCCGCTGTTTCTATGACGTCACATAAAGGTTTTCTTTACGTCGGCATTTGGAAGCAATAGTTTGGTATCAAAGTGCGACAAATATTGCGCGAATGATGCGTTTATCTTATCAAGGTCAATATATGATGGCCAATAAAGGATTCCAGGACAATTCATATGGCATTTCTTCGTATCGCAATTCTTCGTCTGCAAATCTTCGTCAGGGCATTTATTCGTACCTATCGCATTACTTTGTCTCGCACCAGGGTATATGAAAATCGGCTCGCATTTCTTCTTCAACGCAAATATATGCAAGAGTAAGCATTGAGGGACAAATAAATGCACCGACGAAGATTTGTAGACCAAGACGAAGAAATACGGACGAAAAATTGTGCTACGAAGAAATGTCATGCGAGGATTCGTTCGGGTACCATGACATTTATGTGATTTCAAAGTCAAGGTTCACAGCTGATCTGCTAAATCAAGCCAAGAATCCAAACTATAAAAAAACTATAAATATTTGTTTGTCTGTCACAGAGGTCTCAAGCAATATAAGGTTGACATATGTTGAATCAAAAATCTACTGCCACAACTCACATCTCCTGCCTTAGTTTATCATTGTTGTTTTAACTTGCTTTCAAGAGAAACAGAAGCCAGTATCTGATATCACTTCAGATGATTGTTTCAAGATCTGAGTTCAAATGGAAATAAAAGCAAGATCAAGATGAAACAGGGATTATTGCTGTTAAAGTAGTTTGGCCATGATACAACAAGCACATAAATCATTAGCCAAATCAAATACTGGTTGGTTTGTCAAGATGTTTGTTGTCTGTCGTCTGTCGAGCTGCTATGAACACTGAACGCTCTCACTCTTACTTTAAAGAGAGTAGTTTAAGTTGAATGGTAGTGAGCTGTAATTAGACAAAGCAGTTATTCAGCGCTCACATCAAGCCAGGCTAGGAAATGGCATCAACTGTGGTGGGAGGAAGCAGGTTCGGCAGCCCTATGTTGTAAACTTCTGTTATGTCTTGTGTTTGATCAACTGATGTTTTCTGCTCTGTTTTGTCCAGTGATAGTAGCAGGCAACTGCATGCTTGTCAAATTATGTGAATAAACGAATTCATAACATTGCATTTTTCTCTCCATGCAAGGAACAAGTAAGATGTTGTAGAAAATGTAATAGAGGGCTGCATTGCTGATTTTGCACTTTATCAGAGCTTTATTTAGAATTGCTTTCCTGAAAGCTACACACAGGCCACAGTGCTGAAATTCACAATGTCATAGCTTTTGGCAGAAAAAAGAAAAGACTTACCTAGGTAAAATTGGCTGAAAGTATGGCAGAGCAGGTCTTGATGCGTATGCCCATCCGTGTGCTTGCCGAAGCCGAACTGACTGCAACACATTTAACTCTGACCCACCTTGGTGACTGGCATATCCTGAACTTTCACCACTCTAAACAAGACAACTTTCAGCCCTCAGCATTGTATTAAAACACTGTACAAAACACTCAAAATTTGTTTCAGTGCCATCCACGGACAACATCAGTCGCCATTCACCAGGCCAGTAAAAACAGAATAGATAATAGCTTCAAACCCATGTAGTCAGAGTTACTAGGTCTGCACCTCAAAACAAAATCCAGGTGACATTCACCACGCCAGTAAAAAACAGGTACTTAGGTAACGTAACAGCTTCAAATCTGGTAACATGTTGGTCGGACTTTACACTACCATATTTACATGGAATAATATGATACCAAACAATAGTGCAACCATTCTGGACAACAAAACTGTATGATGAAATTAATTTAGAATACTCTGGCAGCATGATTTACGAGCACAGGCAGGTGTTACCTACCAGCCTTCTCAATGCTCGTAAAACCAACATTGTAGTTTTGATTTCGGAGACGAGCGGCGCCACCTGCCGCCACTCCACTGCTCATTACTTGTGGCGCTGCCTGACTGACGATGTGTGTTGTTTGTTTCTTTCCTAGTGTGTCGTTTATTTGTTTTGAATCGTAAAGATGTGAAATAAATAAAGATATATATTAAAAAAAAAAGTAGTTTTGATTTTACCTTACATGATAACACACTTGGCTGCAATGGCACATTTAATTTAATACTGTGAAAAGACCAGTTATAACCACTTCACAAGCACTATTGCACCTCATGCCGACATCCTTTTCCAAAGACAGTCAGCAGCGTCTTTCGTCAAAACTGGAAGATAAATCCCCTTTCAACTGTTAACATCAAAAATATTTCTTCATGGTGTGACTGTGATCTCCATATGGAAACCTTGCAGGAAAAGAATTAATGTCAATTGTCAGCTCTTCAAATTTCTTTGGACTTTAACTTGCAGTACCATATCCAGTTTGCTTTGATATTTTGTTTTTTATTCCATGTTGAAGTTGAACACCAAGCTCCAGATATAGCAGGCAGCTTGATCATCTTCGGCCTTGGTATAATATCAGTCCAAGTTCCAGTGGCGGGTATCTTCTAATATTCAAATTAAAATGAAAAGCAATAGGCTTTCTCAGCGCCGACGACGGATTTCACGTTGATAAGAAAGGGAGCTCAAGGTCAGCAAAACTCGGGTTCAAGGAATGGCGGGCGTTGAAATGACTGCTGACGTCATCCAAAAACCGCTAATGGTTAAGAGATAGGGACTAAGCTGGTCCCACCCTGCAAGTAAAGGGAAGAAATTTCTTGAACACCATAAAGCTGCGGGGGTTGCGACCAGGATAAATGGTGGTTTCTGAGCCTGGCCGCAAACTTGGCTATCTCAACTCAAAACTAATGTTAAGGTGGGATGGTCCCTTTAAGATGTGTATTGTGTAAGGGTGACAGCAGATGCTGCTTAGTTCATTTACCGTTGCATATGCTCAGTGGCATCAGAAACGTTCCTATCGGAAAACGACAAAACTTTATGACGTCACTCTGACGTCTTCTTACGAGCTACACCACCAAACATTCTACCAATTTTGTCTAGGTATTCATTTGAAGCTATGCCAAGTTGCGAATACATATCTTACAAGGTTTCGGAGATATCACACAAAACGTAAAGGGGCCAACAGTATGCCCCCTCCCCGTGTCTCGTGGGTTAAAGCGCCCGCGGCGGCGTGACGGTAGGCTTTCGCGTCCGACAGCTACGATTATGGGTCTCGTTCATGCAATAATGTCCGAGTTTAGCAGTGGTTGTCAGCGGGAACGTGAACGTGAACTTGCAAAGCAGGTCGTTCGGATCAGGGAAACTCATCTGAGGTGTGGGTGGAAATGACCCGACTCCCCTCCCTTGGCATGACCGACACGTGGCCGACTTCGGCCCAGATTTTGATGCTCGCGTGGGGTGCAAAGGCACCTTTGTTGTGACCGCGCACATTGGGCATACGCTGCATGCCCATTGCCCAGCTAACCACTTCCGGTAGCGCCGTTCGGTCGCCCGACACCACCCCGCTCCCTTCCGAGTCGTCTCGGGGGCGAGCGGAGCCCGTCTCCGGGGCAGGCCACCGGTCAACCAGCGCAGCCAGACGGGTGGCGAGTGACGGTACGGGGCAGTGGGCACCGCTTCCTGAGGCGCACTACTCTCTTTGTTCGGGACGAGCGGCTAGTTTTACCGCAGCGTGTGGCGCGGAGCTTGCCTGCGGCGTGGCGGTCGGCTTCGGACCCCAACCACGCGTAGGAGGGTATATGGCCGCTGGGAAGTGGACGTGGACGTGGCGTTGGTTGGACCCGGGGATAGTCAGGGACCGTGTCATGTGACGTCACACATGCCCGTGTCGCGCGCGCACGATAATCAGCTGTTCGGGGCATAGGCGGCGGAACGGGGGAAGGGGGGGGGGGGGGCACCGGGGCACAATGCCCCCTTGATTTCGTCATTTTAACCCGCGCCCTGCTGGGGGGGGGGTGTTTGAACACCCCCCTTGTGGTTTTTCGCGAATATCTCAAAAACGGCGGCGCGGAGCGCCGCCGTTTTTGGTACACTTATCATACATCAATTCTACACATGTTGTGAAAATTTCAGACCAAGGTCATTCAAGGTCAGGTCACCAGGTCACTTGAAGTGACCTCACCTCATAAAAAGTTTCAATGTCTGTCATAGCTACACCGAGTGACCGATCGCTTTGAAACTTTCAGCGATTGCTAAGAGCAATAGCATGTACAAAATGTATATCTCAGAATTTTGATATCGATGACCTAAGGTCAGGTCAATTTTGCGACCTCCCCATTATAAGTCAATGGGAGAAAATTGAAATGCGCCTCTTTTGGACGAAAGACATTATAAACACTCCCAAACACTGAATTACAAGTGGTTTAGACACACTGAACATGAAAATGGTGTCCGTGACCCCTGTTTATGCCCTGAGGTCATCTTAGGTCACGAATGGTATCTAACAGTTTTTCGCAAATAACTTTTGATAGAGGCATGCTAGAGCGATGAAAACGCCTTAGTTGTGTTCAGCTTGACGATACGGATCGACTGATATGCAACATGACCCTTTCCGGTCAGGTCATGACCTTGACCTGAGGTCAAATTTTCAAGTTGACCTTTCAAGGTCAAGTTATAGTTCATTCGATGCGTCTTGACGAGAGGAATACGATGCCGGTAAAAGTAAGCTCGTACAAGGCTTGGGTCAAAAGTTATTGCAGAAAAACTGTTTCCGAAAAAATCGGCTATTTTTGCAGTTTTTGCCCCCTGCAGGCAAAACCGTCGACGTTAGGTCAAATCTGAGAGAATTATCCAGAAAGGGCGTTAATAGGGCTATCGAATGCGCTTTTCCGCGGCGCTGTAGCTCTATTGGTTCCCGAGTTATGCGTTGGCTTCTTGGAAATTGTCGACATTCGACCTGGAAATCGGCGAAATTTTGCCTTCAATGACCTCTGGTGACCTGACCTTTGACCTGACCAAAAAATTGACCGAAGTGATTTCCTCATTATTTTTGACGCTCTTTCGAACGCCGCGTTCCGCGTATCGCTACGTGGCCCAGGAGCCGAGTTAGAGGGGGGGGGGGGGTGTTCAAACACCCCTCCCCCCCCCAGCAGGGCGTGGAAATCCAGGACCCCCAGCAGGGCGCGGGTTAACATTAGCCCTATGGGCGTTGCATAGGAAGAATGGGACTAAAAGTCGGCAGTGCCCCCCCCCCCCTTAATTGAAGGTGTTCCGCCGCTACTGGTGTCATGTGACGTCACGCGTACCCGTCGGCTGCCTCGCGCGCGCACGCGATGATCAGCTGTTCGGGAAGCTCGCGCCCATGCACCGACGATCTTCTGTCGCTTGTAGCGCCCCCTCACGGTCTCCCGGCCCGACGCGTCAGCCAATGGCCATTAGAGCGCCGGCAGTGTGGCTGTGTGGTCGTGCGTTGGATTGCTGCGATTATGGGTGTCGTCCATTCAATCATGGCTGGGTTTATTGGTGGTGGTGAGCAACGTGAACTCACTAAGGAGGAAATAATTCGAATCAGAGAGACGCATTTAAGGTAAGTGGAATTGACCCGACTCCCCGCTTGGCACGGAGCCAATGTGGTCCTGACCGACTTAGAAGAGGTGTGTTGGAACGGTTTGAAGCTCGCCTGCGGTCCTGATTTTTTTGTTAACAGATGTTAAGTAGAATCAGACTGATTCTACTTAACATCTGAATACATAGGTAACATCTGAATACATAGGTATTCATTGCCACACTGAGTGTGGCAATGAATACCTATTAAAATCACATAACGCTGCATGGGCATTGGAGAGCAAGATTAGGGTAAAGGTCAGCTCACGGTACCTCTTTCATAATTAACTGCTTTAATTGTCTCTCCCTCAGAGGCGTCGTCGTTCAGTGGGCTCGAGATTCCCAATCGCGCGGTATCCAGCCGCGTCCGTTTTCTGCGAAATCATAAAAGGACATTTCAAATCGAGCGCGTTTGCGCCGCCAGGCGTCGGCACTCGCCTGTTTCTGGAAAGTTCCGCCGGGTGCCAGACAGATCGCGTGTCAGTAGCCATTGTCTCGGCTGCCATTAGATGAAGATGAGATAGCCGATGGCCCACCTCGGCTGTCGACAGCTCTCAGATTCATTTAGCATCACAATCAATTGTATCTACGGATTCTTTCACGTAAAATAAATCTTGCGTCAGCAGATTCCCCCTCCCCTACAAATACCTACCTGATGCTGAAGTGAATAGCCCTGTCTGGCGTGGCCAGCACTGTGGACATTCTTCAGGCACCGTCCTGGTCGGTAGTATTTGGCCTGGACAAAGCCAGCGGCTGAGAACGCACGCACCAGAGCCCACAGACCACGTGGTGTATTGATCTGTGCGGTCCAGCCCGCCGCCAGGGCCCTAGCCACTGCTCCGGAACATCGAGAGGAGACACTGCCATCACGTGACGTTTTTAATCAGCTGTCTTCCCCCGGAGACGGGGGGTTATTGATTTCTGGGGGGGGGGGGGGCGGCACCTGGTCGACCCGGTCGCGGTCTGGTGGTCAACTGTCACAGCGCGCCACGCGTCGGGAGCGGAGGGGGGGGGGGGGTGGAGGGGTCCAGGGAAACGATGACACCGGACTCCGGAGACACTGCCATTGATCGCAGTTCTGTCGCATCTGATGTCCTATGCCTGGTCTGGATTTAACCCTCGAACTTGACCCTCGCTGGAACTATCGGTTCTTAGTGATATCGAAACATAGGATAGGAGCTATCCTAGGGGTTATCCTATACCTTTTATATATTATCCTATGACCTATACCGAGGCGCAGGAACGGCTTTGAATGCTATGACACGTATATTTTTGATAGATGGAATGCGGTATGTGTTGAGAGTAAATAATATAACCACAAAACGCTGCATTGATGAGCAAGATATAATAGAATGGTATGTTACGGCGACAGGGCCGAGAATGCAGCCGAGACATTAGCTGTGGTTACAGTTCTTGTCGCTAGGTGGCAGCAGGGGTCGACGCCTGAAAGCAGACTGTGCCGCATCGCTCGTGCCTTGTATGACTCCGCGGCCGCCAAGCTGTTTTCTGCACACCGCAGGTAGTGTTGTGGTCGCTGCCACAGACCACAGCCAATGTGCTCCAACGCTCAGCTGAAGCATTGTGTGCGTGCTGCGATTCAAAGCTATTTAATCCTTGGACGATTTCTTTTTCCTTTTTAGGGATGGTGATGGATGGTCGTTCATCAATGCAGCGTTTTGCAGCGATATTATTTAATCTCAACGCATACCGCATTCCATGTGACCTTGGCGATGGCGATGGAGCTGTTAAGAGACCTAAAAGACCCCTGATCGCTTAGGCGTCCGGCTGTCTTATCAAATATGAAAGGTTGACAGACGTAACGTACTGTTAATTTTGAACTTCCCATCCCATTTCCCATCGAATTTTACGGAAAACTCTAAACCTTTGCACTTACAGGTGTGTGTACGGGGGGGGGGGGGCTTCCCATCTCTGAGATTATGTATTTGCTCATATTTAAGCGAAAAAAGCAGCCAATTGCGACGATAGTTACAGTTCTCTAGGTTTAGATAATTTCACAGACTATGAAAAGCTCCTGACCCGGCTCCCAATAACCCTTGAGCTGCGGCTTGCTTCTCGCCTTCTCGAGAACATGTCATGTCGGATTGCGGTACGTCTTAGGTCGGTGCACATTTTCCCTATATTTCCAGACATTTTGTGATAGGAAACATTCTAACATGTGACATGATGTTGGTCCCATGCATTATGATGGGTGTCAAGGTCACTTAAGGTCGGGTCAAACCAAAGCCATTGACTTTTGGTGGTCTTGGGGAACTTTCTCATGGCCTACCGGACACCTACTGGTTAACCTGACCTGACCCGACCCGACCTACTCCAAATGCATGAACTTATCATTTTTGACCAAACTAGGTACTATGAAAGACGGAATCAGGACCCCGAACAATCCAGTAGCAGCCTCGCTTTAAGAAGTGCCACCATATCCTGATATTCCAGGTTTTTTTCTCGGTCATTCATCTCACCTGGAAGCTAAAACCAGTGGCGCGGGAACTGGGGGGGGGGGGGGCTAGCGGGGGCTGAGCCCCTCCAACTTTTCGGCTGGTGGGGGGGGGAGCTCGTAATGTACCTATTTGAGCCTACAGCTGGAGGAATCGAAATCGGAAATCTACCAATATAATTTCATAGATTCATACGTAGGCGCGGGAACCGGGGGAGGGGGCAGTGGGGGAAGCTTGCCCCCACAGCTCTGGGGCCGTTGGGGCGGTGCCCCACAACTTTTCATGAGGTCAGGAACCGTTGGGGCAGCTTGTCCTCCCCAAATTAGGGGTTGTGGGTCACAAAGGAAGAAAGCATGTAAGTGAAAAATCCACCTCTTTCACTGGCTCGGCAACTCATTTGGCAGATTAAAACCTTTATTCCAGGTTGCCAAAACGGTAGTTTCTTCACTCAGCTGAGACGGAATACCTGACTTTTTGCAAATATTTTTTTTTTGAAAAGGCCAAGGTCTGAAAAATAAGTGGCCTAAACCCGGTGAGAAAACTAGATTTGGGGGTACCCTAGGTTGATCTATTATGGTTCAGCCCCCCCCCCCCCCAGTCTGGAATAAGTTCCCGCGCCACTGGCTAAAACCATGACTAAGTAGGTACAGGTCTCGCGGGTTTTAACGGTAGCTTTTGCACCTAGAAAATTTAGTGCACTTCAGGCTATATCTTCGTCGTCTTAATTAAGCCTTTAAGTGTTGAATATGCGATCGACTTGGTGGTTCACAAGCCGACCATGATCGTGTAAAATGGCTTCGTCGTAGATCGATTAGTTTCTAAGATATAACCGGAAATGTAAAAGTGCAAAACCTACCGCTTAATCTCGCGAGAGTCGTACCTTAAAATTGGGTGTTGCCCTCTTATCACTACTTCTAGTTCTGTTTGTGACTTTGCTCACTTTGTTGCAGCTCTGCAAATGAGATGTTTTTCAAAGAGGACCCTCTTATGATCATGCGTGGGGAAGGCGCCTTCCTGTACGACGAAAAGGATAACGGATACCTGGACTGTATAAACAACGTATGCCACGGTGAGCTCTACTTTCTGAGTGGCTGGTTTTGGTCATAGGCCTCTTTATGCCAGCCTATGGTTGGTATACAGAGGTCTCAGATTAGACTGGTCATGGGTTAAACGTCGTGTGCTGTAGGTAAACTAAATGCTAACAGGACCTATAATCCAAGCGGTGACTGAACTGAGCGAAAGACCTGGTGGCTCGTCGCAGCATCGTGCTCTAGGTTTATAGCGAACTTCCGTTATTTAAAATGTCACTTCTTTCGTGGCTTTAAGCCGGAGTAAAATATTGTAACCGCGGAGAGGATAGCACTTTGTCTAATAGTCGAAAAGCCGCATAGTTAGTCCAACTATTAATCATTTTCTGAAATCAATGCGAACTGGTATGCGTATAGGTAGATATATCATATACAAACAGTTGGGAAAAGGTAGCTTTCATTGTTTGTGCGTTACGTAATATGACAAATCCTTGGATAGTTGGCACATCAAAACGTGAGTTGATTAGTTTCAAGATGAACACGAACTCTCAAAGCTACCAAAATGATTTATCCCTTTCACTTTTGCGTACGCCGTACAGTTTCGTAAGTGCTAACGCGTATCTGTGTTGATGACGATGTGTCATATGTGTCTGTCTGTCCACTGACAGTGGGACATTCCAACCCTCACGTGGTGGCTGCAATAAGTCAACAGGCCGCCCAGCTCAACACCAACAATCGCTACCTCCACCCGAACCTTGCGCGGCTTTTACGGAGGTGAGAAATCCGACGCTGCGACTCAGCCAGGACGAACACTGGATATTAACAATACATCTGACGCAGAGGTATGCATTTTGTGTATACATATTAAACATAGTTGTTAGCCAATTATTTATTAAAGCATCGTATCATTCGGTAAATTCATGCATCCCTCCATCAAAGCTACCATCCTAGAACAACTGACGTTGGTTTGACGTCTGTCGCTTTCTTACAGGTTAGTC